>NW_027664564.1:0-45000 GCF_963921795.1 Nannobrachium achirus | reverse complement strand
AGAGAACGGTTGTCGCGCTGCTTCAACAGCCCGCGTTGGAGTTGTTTCAACTCGTCTCAGACTAGCTCTGGTCCATAGCGTTAGTGGAGGAGAACTCCACTAACGCTATGGACCAGAGCTAGTCGCAGACGTGCAAAGTTATTGATTGCACTTGGGTCTTATGTGATGGACTATGGACAAGTGCCTGGCTCCGTCTGCATTGTCGAAGTGTTCCCTCCCGAGCATGATATAACAACCGTGCTGCATATAGCCCATTGTATTTAGCTCTCCCCTTGTCTTTTCAAAAAGGTAACCAAACTTTTTAGTGTTTCACACGTTCCACCGTTGTTCTGCGGCACGCATGCACTTCCAAAGCACACAACTATCGATGACGCATTGTACCCCCCGGCCGCTATAGCAGCCCATGACGTGACGCTTACCCGATAACAGGCTCGACAAGCCAAACCCACGTTCGGTGGGGGAACCCTTCTTGGTGTATCACCTAACACGCTGTGCCACTATGGTCAGAGAGCGGCCCGGTGCTACGCTAAAACTAAGGCACCCATTGAATTCTGTGACCATGCACGGCGCACAAAATAGCGTCGGTGGATTCCAAACACACACTGTCGTTAGTTCTATCGTCTGTTTTAAGACTTTCTACGCGGATTTCATTTGTGTTAACGAAGGGTACAGTAGCATGCCTTCACCCATGAACAATGGTGGACTTTTTAAAATATTTTCTTTTTTGCGACGTGGTAAATTATTTTAACGTGGACTCCAATGGAGGCGATGCGTCCGTGGGACCCCAGGACAATGACGTGAATGCGTCTCTAGGCAACGTGAATGCGTCAGAGACGCGGGACGCGCACGTAATGACGTCACTGGCCGTGTCTCAAGATAGCCTAGCTAGCTTGAGACACGGCAACGACAAAAAAACAAACAACCTTGCATTGACAATGCATTAGTGCGGCGCCCCCAGTGGCCATTCTCAGACGATGTTTCACGCATATGTGTGAGTCCAGCCTAATAGAGCCCTCAGTGTCTAGAATGCTACCACCTCAGGTGGAGGCTGCCCACAGTAAAACCCACTCACCTGACACAAAGTCCTGGATAAAGAGGTGAACAGACGCTCTGAATTAGTCAAATATGCTAATTATCTCATTAATTATAGCACAATAACAATATACTTTGCAGATTCTACAGGGAAAACATAGGAATCATTTGAGAGAAGTTTGGTAAACCCTGTAATCAAGTTTGTACAGCTTTCTCCTGGTCTATCATGTTGGGGTAATGTGAGATAGTGAAAAAAGCATGTTTTCAACAGCACTATCAGGTCCTCTCCTTCATGGCATGCCCGGTGTCTCAGTTTACCCCGCTCTCCCCTACATACCTGCCATTTGAAAATAGCAGATCTACAAGCTCACAATGCGTCGCAAGACTCGCAACGCGACGCATTGTGAGCTTGTAGATCTGCTATTTTCAAATTATTTTTCTACATTTTATTTTTCAGAAAACCTGTAAAACAGGACATTCTGCATAATGAATAATACTTTATACTATTGGATTTGGTACTTTGTAGGCTACTTAATTACATTTTGATACCAATACGTTTTTACTCAAGTATATTATTCCAAACTTCTACTTGTGACAGAGTATTTCCACATTGATTGCAGTAGGCTATTGATATATATTTTTTTACTCAAGTAAAGCAATTGAATACTTAATTTCTTTGTGTCATCACTTCCAATTTCACTTGACCATTATATGTGTTTGAGTTCTCTCGTCTGATTGGATAAAATTGGTATCACGACCTGAAAATACATTTTCTTTTTAGTAAAGAACTGGAGAGACGGGGTGACTCCTGTTCCTGAACTTTTGATTGATTGAAGACTTTATTAGAAGTTTGCATAGGAAAAGGTACAGTTTCATGACGGTACAGTTCACTGGTACAAGGTCTACTAAAAGGAGATCCATGAAAAGACTAAGCTTATTTCCACTGGAAACCATTGAAGTATCTCATATAACATTGAATGACAGACAAATAGAACACAGTACTATGCAGTAGATATGTAAAGAAAAACAAAATAGAAGACAGTAAGTCAAAACAAACAGTATATACAAAGAAGGGGCAGGGGAGGGTAGGGTTGGGCTAGATTCTTTTTTACCAGTTGCGAACGGCTGCTGCCTGTAAGTGGTTTTTCAGGGCAATTTTAAAGGATGCTAGTGATCCACACTCCTTTGTGGCCTTCGGTAAGGCTTTCCACATTTTGGTGGTATAGCAGAAAAAAGAGTTTGACCCTTTGTTGGTTTTGACTCTGGGTTGAAAGTGATCTGTGGCGCTGCCTCTGGTGTTGTAATTATGGACATCCTTAATGTTTATAAAGTATTTTGACAGGTACTTGGGTATCATAGTGGTGTAGTGTATCTTGTACACCAGGCCCATTGCAAGTTGCTGTACTCTGTCAACTACTCTGAGCCACCCCACTCTTAACTGGTGAGTAGCGGTGAGGTGAGTCTGATAGGGAAGTCTAAGCAGGACCCTAATTAGTTTATTTTGGGCTGTTTGTAGTTTAGTTTTCAGGGCTTGTGGGGCGTCACAATACCATACGTGGACTCCGTAGTCAAAGAGGGGCTGGATTATTGCACCAGCTATGGTCTTCAGTGTGTTGGAATTGACCATCGGGGCGATCCTCTGTAGGAAACGAGTTCGTTGGTTGATTTTATTTATTACTTTAGAAGTCATCTTTTCACTGGAAAGATTAGCTTCAAGGATACATCCTAAGTAAGAGATTTCGTTTTTTCGTGTTATGACCTTGTCACCCACTTTGATTGTGAAGTTATCAACTTTTTTGAGGTTATGATTTGATCCAAAGAGGATGGACTCTGTTTTACCCAGGTGAATTGATAATTTGTTGTCGTTAAGCCATGTGCAGATCTTACTTAGTTCAGAGTTAAGTGTCTTCTCAACCTGCAAGTGGTCCTTGCCCGAGACTAGGAGAGCCGAGTCATCCGCGAACAGGAACAGGTTGCAGTCACAAGCAGATGCCATGTCGTTCACGTATATTAGGAACAACAGAGGTCCCAGTATGCTACCTTGAGGAACACCACAGTTTACCGGGAGGGGGGGGGACAGGGTACCGTTAATCTCCACCACCTGTTCCCTCCCCACCAGGTAAGACTGCATCCACCTCACTGCTGCGCTGTCAAGACCGATGGCTTTTAGTTTCTCAATCAGAATAGAATGATTTACGGTGTCAAATGCCTTCTGGAGGTCCATCATGACCATGCCGCTATATTTGCCGTCATCCGCTTCGCGTTTGATTTGGTCAGTCAAATAGAGAAGGCATGTGTCAGTGGAATGAGATTTTCTGAATCCAGATTGGAACTCGTAGATCAGATTATTCTCATCGAGATATCTTGCTATCTGTTCGTAGACTATTTTCTCCATGACTTTGGATATGGAGCTAAGAATGGAAACGGGACGGTAGTTTCCAGGGTCTAGTTTGCTACCTTTTTTATGCAGGGGGGTTACTTTTGCTAGTTTGAAGTCCTGTGGGACATGACCCTGTTCGATGGAAAGGTTAATTATGTGGGTAATTATTGGAGCAATGGTGGCGGCTGAATCTCTGAGAAATCTAGCTGGAATTTTATCAAGGCCAGTGGCCTTGTGTTGAGGTAGGGCACTCAGTTTTTTAAACACTTCATCAGTTGTCACTGTGGCAAGTTTAAAACTGTCTTTTCTGACGCCCAGTTTATTGTAGAATTTCTTAACAAATTTTACACCATACCGCCCAGATGGGGCGACCAGTTTTTCAACCAGCGAACGGGCCACGGTGGTAAAGGTTTCGTTAAGATGGGTAGCCACTTCACATTTGTCAGAAATGAGAGCGGTGTCCGTTTTGATGTTTATGCTGTGGCCTATGGTTTTAGGTTTTAAGCCTAATGTGTTGTTAAGCAACTTCCATAGGTCTCGTGGTTTGTTTTTGAATTCGTCGATTTTTTCATCAATGTAGTTTTTTTGGGCGGCTCTAATATAGGCAGTTGTCTGGTTTCTAAGCTTCTTGCACTGAGCAGTAAGATGCTTGATTTGGATATTGAGGTCAGGGATGAATTTTTTTTTAAGTTTTTTGCAGCACTTACGTTTTTCATCGTACTTTTTGTCTCTGAGTTTAGCTGATTCAGCAATATCTGAGTTATACCATGGCTCTTGGCGGGCTTTAACCCTGGTGGTATTCAAGGGGGCCACGATGTCTAGAGCATCGGTCAATTTGGTTTTAAAACCACACCATGCTCCTTCGACATTTGTACACTGCAGTTCAGAGGAAAAGTCTGTATTCGCTAGAGTGTTATTTAAAGCCTCACTGGAGTAGTTTTTGAGGCTTCTAGCTACAACTGTTTTGTGGCCACTAGCCTTGGGTTTGTGTATTTTACGCGTACAGTAGATCATGTAATGATCACTAAGACCGCATACAATAGCCCCGCTAGCGGTGACTTTTGATTTGTCTGTGGTTACGATGAGATCTATGAGGGTTTGGGAGTGCTCCGTCACCCTAGTGGGCACAGTAACAAGCTGAGTGAGGCCATATTGATTACATAACCCATTAAAGGACTTGAACAGGGGTGCTTCTTTACGTAAAGCATCACAATTAAAGTCGCCCAGAGCGTAGTACTCAATACCGTCCACCTTAGCTAAGCTCTCATCAAACAGCTCAAAGAAATCATTCTGGTCAGGGGGTCTATAGACAGCACATATTAGTATATTTTTAGCATGTTCAAAAATTATCTCGACCCATACAGTTTCAAGAGAGCTGTGGTGTAGGTCTGGGCGAATGATAAAATTTAAATCATTGTGAATATACATGCAAACACCACCTCCTTTCCTGTTCCTATCATTCCTAATGACAGTGTAATTGGCTATTTCAATTCTAGCATCTGAGAATGAGTCATCGAGTTTAGTTTCTGAGAAGGTTAAAATTTGGACCTTACCATCAAAAAACATAGCTTTGATTTGTTCCAGTTTGGGTTCCAAACTGTTGACGTTGAGATGGATCATTTTCAGTCCTCTTTTTACAAATGTTTCTTTCATATTTGAGGTGATCAAATAGCCATTATCAGGGCTGGGGGTTTCTGCTGTGTGTGAGTCCACATCCGTCTGTAGTGGTAGTGGGGGTGGGGGTAGGGGGGGGAGGTCATGTCCCTTTGTTGTCTGTGAACCTAGACACCAGGATATCCAGCTTCTCTCCACGGCACGAGGGGGGGAGGTGTCGGCGCAGATTGTATCAAAGCCGAGACGTGTCAACAGCCACGACTGGTTATGATCCCTGGGGGGTGACGGGGCCAGCGGGGGGGCATCCTGCTCGACAAATACTCTATGATTAGCATGGCAATATTAAGCTATTAAACACGTATTTAATAACAACATCAACAATAGCTTACCATAACATTAATTCAACAAGTGTATGAATTGATTTTTAATATTTATTCAGATTATTATTTAAAACAAATCGGTTATTGTTTATATCCACTTTACCTCATAAATACACAAAAAGAAAGAATTGGAAAGATTCTCCATAAAATAAATTGTATGAATACAAGTAGTTGATAGTCAAATAGATTAAAGTTATAATATCTTCTCAAAACACAAATAAAATAAAGATTAAATAAATGTATTCCAGTGATAACACTATGATGAGTGATTAATGAAGGGCATGACAGGATTTCTTATTGAATGTGCAATCTAGTGTGATGTCACAATAGCAACAATGCACTAGATTGTCTGTGGTCGCAAATACATTATGTGTGAGATCATCATCATAGTCACACTAAGAGGGTGGAGAGGGTAGGTAAGATAAGAAAATGTTATTGTCCATCAAATTTTACATAAAATGGAAATTTGTCTTCGGCATACAGGCAGCCAGTCAGGTAAACGAAACAACTTAATTATCAGTTCATTCACATTATATTTGCACCCTGCGATGTACAGTACGACAGAGCAACTACAAATCACAACAACATTAACAACATTAACAACATTTACAATAGATCCTTTAATCAGTCTCCTCACACATTTAGATCTTGATAATGTAATATTATCTGTCTCTGGCATATTAAAACGTCTAAGCTGCTTGAGAGGATATTTGGGACGGATGGAATCTTTTCGTGGATAACATGTACTGTAAGCTTATACCTCTGAGACAAACTCAGCCCTCAAATACCTGTGCTAGAGCAGATACTGTCTTTGAGAGTTTAATACAGGGGTTCCCAAACTTTTTTGTCTCAGGGCACCCCATAAATATTTGTTTTAATCCGAGGCACCCCTACATTATAATTTTCACTCCCAGCACCTTATATTTATAGCATATCGTCGTTGTCGGGTGGAAACCTTGTATGTCCAAAACCGTTAGTTCTGTCTCCATATATGAGCATAAAATGTGTTTCTGTTAGTTTGGATCCCCTAACAGGGCATCATCTGGGAGCGTATATATGCATATATGCCCAAGGGCATATGCCCATGGGCACTGCCAAATATGGAAGCACAGATTAGTTATAGACATTGAGGTCAGCTATTATAGCATTGAGGTGTTACCGAAGGAAGGATGTACAGACAGGATGTGCCGGTTTTCATAGTTAACTAGGACCTACGGTACAGTCGCAATCAAACCTTTTTTTTCTTTTTTTTTTACGTTTTTGAAACATTTTAAATACACAAATCGTGGCAGAACATATCCTCAAATGGGGTCAGTGGACAAATCCTAAATAGTAAACGACCGAATGTCTGTCTGTCCGATGTCAGTCTGATACACCTGCATGCTGACAGTGCCCAAATTTGGAGAAAGCTAATACCGCGACCTGTACTGCGCATGCGTCGCTGCCATAATAATAGATTGCATTTTTATAGCGCTTTTCTAAGAATGTTGCGAACTCAAATCGCTTTAAATGGTCCATTCATTCATACATTGGAAAGTGAAGTGGCGAAACATTCGACGCCAGCGTCCTCACTTCCCACATTCACACACCAATGGTGGCAAGCTGACACCGACCGACTCATTGGAGGCAACGTGGGGTTCAGTGTCTTGCCCAAGGACACTTCGACTCGTGGACGGGAGGAGCCGGTAAGTGGACCGCCGACTCACTGATCATTGGCCACCAGCTCTATCGTCTGAGTTAAAACAAAGGTGGTATCAACCATCACATAGTTAAATGCTTTAAATGCATATTCAATAGATGCTGGCCCTGACTTATAACACACAATAAAAACTAAAAGTCCAATCCAAACTGCTACAGTATATGCTACTTTAGCAATGATGGGCTGATTGTCAGGCTCAACATCTGGATCAATGTCGAGCACATGCACAAGCCATAAGAAACAAAAGATAAATGACAGCAATGCTAAAAAAGTAATAGCTGGATAATACAAAATAACAAACATAAAATATATGACATTAAAACATGCTGTCAGGCCTTTAATAATCATCTCCAAAAACACATCTCCAAAGTAGCTCAGAGGATGAACATTGCTGCTGACTGGCTGCATAGATTCACTGACGGCTGGCAGGGAGGTGAAACGCTCTAGAAAATGGATGTGATCCTCTGTGTGTGAGATCTGCTCCAGTTCAGCACGTCTCCTCCTCAGTTCAGTGACCTCTTGCTCCACGCGCCTCCTCGCGTCTTCAGCACGGCCCACCTCATGTTTCTGCTGATTCCTGATCAGATTTCTCACCTCAGACCTTGTTTCCTCGATGGAAGAGATGAGCTCAGTAAAGGTGGCGTCAATGTTCTCCACTGCTCTGTCAGCACGGTGGTTCATGGACTCCACCTCCTGGTGAAGCGTCTTCACGTCTTTCTCTCTCTCCTGGAGTCTCTGCTCAATGTTCTGATGGCTCATATCAAGCTCTTTCTGTCTCTCAGTCCTTTCTGTTGCAGCTGAGATTATATTGTGACCTTTGTGTTCCTCCATGGAGCACAGATAACAGACACACTGCTGATCAGTGCGACAGAAAAGCTTCTTCACTTCATCGTGACGGGAGCAGATGTTCTGCAGAAGCTCGCCGGAAGCTTTGACCAACTCGTGTTTCTTAAAGGCAGGAGATTGATAGTGAGGCTGGAGGTGAAAGTCACAGTAAGAGACCCGACACTGAAGGCAAGTCTTCACAGCTTTTTTTCTCTGTTTTCTCCCGGTGCAGGAATCACAGGCCACATCTCCAGGTCCAGCGTAGCAGTGATCAGGAGGAGCACCTTGGAGTCTTGTCTTCTTCAGGCTCTCCACCACCTCAGCCAACATGGTGTTTTTCTTCAGAACTGGTCTTGGCCTGAACGTCTCTCTGCACTGTGGACAGCTGAATCTCCCTCTTTGATCATTCCAGTATCCCTCGATACACCCACTACAGTAGTTGTGTCCACAGGGAAGACTCACTGGTTCCCTCAGTAGATCCAGACAGATAGAGCAGCACAACTGATCCTGATTCTGGTCCATTTTACAGCAGACTGTCTGACAAACAGACTGAGTTAAGTTTTAGTAGAATGTCCTCAGAGATCACATGACATGGGAGGTTCTTCTGGTTAAAGTACAGTCATAAAACACAAACATTGCAGGTTAAAAGGTTAAAGCTCTATATTCAGATTAATCATTGCTAGAGTGTTTGTCCAGCAATAGGGCTCTCCCCTTCTCTCCAGCTCAAAAGGCAGCCATACCACCCATGAGCAATAATTGTATTTTAAATTAAAATACCAGGTGACAGAGAATTAGAGAAAACATCGTAAAAACAAGACACTAAAAGCAATATGAATTTGAAAGTTCCTCCATGAAATAATTGCGACCGTAGGTCGCATTTACTACCAAAACCTCCACCGGCTGTCCGTCCTTGAGTGAGTGAGTGAGTGAGTGAGTCACACGTCACACTTTTGCCCTGCTCATATCTCCACAACCGTTGCCCCCATCCATGCCAAATTTTGCACACACACTCCTTACCTGCCAAACTACAACCTCCAAGGACCCCCGGAGCTCCAGGGACCCCCAGGTCCCTGGGGGACCCCCAGGTGTAAAAAAAAATCCGTCCTTGAGTCACACGTCACACGTCACACTTTTGCCCTGCTCATATCTCCACAACCGTTGCCCCCATCCATGCCACATTTTGCACGCACACTCCTTACCTGCCAAACTAAATGGTAAAATGGTAAATGGTGCATTTATATAGCGCTTTTAATCCAAAGCGCTTTACATAGATTGTGCATTACATTCACCCATTCACACACACATACATACACCGGTGGCGGAGGAAGCCATGCAAGGCACCAACCTACTCACCGGAGGCAATTAGGGGTTCAGAGTCTTGCCCAAGGACCCTTCGACAGTTCGACATTAACTCAGGGGAGCCCGGATTCGAACTGGGAACCCTTCGGGATTTATACCCTTCGTGCTCTAATACCAGTTTCTCTACCCCTGAGCTATGCCGCCCCTACAAACTACAACCTCCAAGGACCCCCGGAGCGAAAAAAATCTAAATTTTTTACATCTGGGGGACCCAGATGTAAAAAAATGAACAAATGTGCAAAAATGACCAAATGACCACCCCAACGGGGCTGCTCACGGGGAATTCCCGGGGACCACCCACTCCTGGTGCTCCAGAACGGATGCAAAAGTGGTAACGCCCCCCAGTGGAGGACCCCCTCCACTGCAGCTCACATAAAATGCCGTAAATCGGGCTAGGAGCGTCAGGGAGAGTCGGGGCCGGCAGATTTTGACCTAAAACCAGTAAGACTCCCTAATCGGGAGATAAGCGACCGTAGGTCACTTATCTCCACAAATAGGGCAAAAATGTGTTTTTCCAAAATCTTCCTGATCCATGTTGATGACATGAGTGTAGACATAGTGTGTAGTGAGTTTCGTGATTTTAGGGCAAAATCTGTAGGAGCAGTGTCCAAAAATGTGTTTTAAAAATCGGCCTGAAGGTGGCGCTAGAAGAGGGGCATGTGAGAAATGAGGGGTGGGGTCTCCGCGTTGCCTTGGCGGACGAATAGGTACCGGGCCCGGCTCTCCCGGACGCTCCTAGCCCGAGTTACGGCATTTTATGTGAGCTGCAGTGGAGGGGGTCCTCCACTGGGGGCGCCACCACTTTTGCATCCGTTCTGGAGCAGCAGGAGTGGGTGGTCCCCAGGAATTCCCTGTGAGCAGCCCCGTTGGGGTGGTCATTTGGTCATTTTTGCACATGTGGTCATTTTTTACACCTGGGGGTCCCTGGAGCTCCGGGGGTCCTTGGAGGTTGTAGTTTGGCAGGTAAGGAGTGTGTGTGCAAAATTTGGCATGGATGGGGGCAACGGTTGTGGAGATATGAGCAGGACAAAAGTGTGACGTGTGACGGACTCACTCACGGACAGCCCGTGGAGGTTTTGGTAGTAAATGCGACCTACGGTCGCAATCACGAAAATCACTACACAGTATGTCTACACTCATGTCATCAACATGGATCAGGAAGATTTTGGAAAAACAAATTTTTGCCCTATTTGTGGAGATAAGCGACCAACGGTCGCTTATCCCCCGATTAGGGAGTCTTACTGGTAAATATGAGTAGTCGATATTCTCCATAAATTGTATGAATATGTGTAATTGATTGCGACCGTCAGGTCGCAGTTACTCTCAAAACCTCTACCGGCTGTCAGTCAGTCAGTCAGTCAGTCAGTCAGTCAGTCAGTCAGTCCACTGACTGTCAGTCAGTCTGTCTGTCTGTCTGTCTGTCTGTCTGTCACGTCACGTCACGTTTTCCCCTACTCATATCTCCGCCACCTTTGCCCCGATCCATTCCAAACTTTGCACACACACTCCTTGGCTGCCAACCCACAACCTTCATTTCTCACATGGCCCTCTTCTAGCGCCACCATGAGGCAGATTCTTGCAAAACACATTTTGGACACTGCTCCTACAGATTTTGCCCTAAAATCACGCAAAGCGGTACATGCAGTATCTCTACAGTCATGTCATCAACATGCATCTGTCCCATCTAGCGCCACCATCAGGCAGATTTTTACAAAACACATTTTTGGACACTGCTGCTACAGATTTTGCCCTAAAATCACACAAAGCGGTACACAGTATCTCTCAAAAAGTCATCAGTTATCAACATGGATCTGTCCCATTTCCCATTTTCCCTCCTGATTGCCTACCATTGCCTTCTAAAGTTTGTGTATGCGACCTGACAGTTACTTATCACCCGATTAGGGAGTCTTACTGGTATTACAATAGATTAACAAATTATACAATATCCTCTCGGCAGACAATTAAAATAAGGAATAAACGAATTTATTCCAGTGATAAAACTGGAGAAGATCAAGTGGTTTCAGAGGAAAAAACATTAAGGATGTAGTTCCCTACCCAAACCCAAAACTAAGCTAAAAGAATATCTGGCCTCAAAATACAACTGTGCTCAGTAGACCATATCTTTGAACACCTCCGTTCAGTAGTAGCATTCTCTGCCCCTGTCCCCACACCCTTCCTCTGTAAATAAATACCCTTTGATGCTAGTGAGATTTTACCAATATGTATTGTATTGCATGTATTGCAGGCAGGGGCCATGCATCTTGCAATCTTGTGATGGACATTTTCATCTACATTTTATTTTTTTCCCATGGATGTAAAAAACACAAGTGGTCAATAATTTGACCAGAAACACATACTGTAGGCCTTGCCCTAAATGCATAATGGACTACTAATATGCTGTAGTGTCTATTCCACTGCAATAGTAATTATAGTATTTAATTATAGATCTTTTTTTTTTTTTTTTTTTGCCTATAACAGCATGCCAAAAATTTGGATGACAGAACTTTCTGAAGAAAGCCTGCATGGAGACTGGGAAGTCATCCACTCTATGCTATATGGCATGTGGCATTACATTACATTTATTTATAAGGCCTTGTGTGGTAAACTTCCTCTGTACCTATCCTCACTTTTAGATCTAAAAGTCACTGGACAATCAACACGCGCACAGGCGCACATTAGATATACCTGTCCTCGTATGAACAGTGAGCCAGGAAAGACTGCCTTTATGCACTATGCTCCACACAAATGGGAAAAGCTTCAGGACTCATTCAAACTATCTCGATTGGTCTCACTAGAGGCATTTAAAGTGATGCTTGAGGACACTCTACATAATGAGCTTTATGTAAAAACTGTGTATGTGTATCTCTGATGTTGTATGTTGTTATATTTTGATTCTATTGTTTGCTGTTTTGTTCATTGCTGTATTGTTTTTATGCTGTAATCGGGGTGTCCTTGAAAAAGAGAGCTTGCTCTCAATGGGCTGCCCTGAATAAATAAAGGAAACAAACAAACAAACAAACATACAGCTTGGTGTGTTTGGGATTTCAATCATGTATTCTTATCAGTACAGTCAGTGCTTCTATGGCAAAAGGGCCACTTAGCTGTGAAGGTGAGTGTGTTTCTTATTTTAATATACTCCCTATGACTAATATAGAGATTGATGTTTTACTGTGTTACTGTTACTGTGTGACAGGAAGGGATCGAGTTCCACAGGCTAAACTTTTTTTATTTCTTTTTTTATTTTTTGCAAGATACATTCAATATTTGTGGTTTATAGTTGAACAGGTATTCTATGTTGATGAGGAGGTCTACTCTAAAGTATGCCACTGGAACACTGAAACGACAGGTGCATGATGAGTGCTTAATGAAGGGCATGACAGGACTTTAATTGAATGCAGTGTCATAATAGTGACACTGCAATAGATTGTCTGTATCGCACAGACACTATATGTGTGAGATCATCATATTCACACTACTAGGTTTCATTTAGGCCTAGAATTATTGAATGCTTTAACCAGTGAAAAATAGCAGATATACAAGCTCACAGTTAGATCTGCTATTTTTGAGAAACTCGTGAAAATGTGTGCAAATCTTTGAATATATGTATTTTCAAAGCAAACGTTTGTAACTCAAATTTTGCTTCTGGGTGGTCCCTGGAACTAATAATTTTGAGATCGGGGTCCGTGGCCAAATTAATATAATTTTGGGGGTCCTTCACATGAAAAGGTTTGAGAACCACTGACATAGTAGTCTCTCAAGAACAGACTAACTGAGCTCCAGTTAAGTGAAAAGGACCTTTTCTTTGACGATTGCTGGCCAGATTGCTGACATAGAAACACAGGTTTTTCAAAAAATCTTAGAAGGATTCAAAAGACACTTATAGAATCGGGTCAAAATTCTAATTTTCACGATTTTTCAAAAATAGCAGATCTATAAGCTCGCAGCGCGGCACTCGGTGCCTCGCTGTGAGCTTGTATATCTGCTATTTTTCAATAGTTAAAGCATAAAATAACGATACACAATAATGTGTACCCGTTCTAAATGGGTTAAACCAACCATTTGAAAGCACAATGACATAGCTATAACATTTAACAGCTGTACACACTGACACCTAGAGGCCAACCTGTGAACATTCAGATGATACCATCAGGTCTGTTTAATAAGTGATCAATTATGGTCGAGGTAGCCTAGAAACACCTAGTTTGTTTTGGCCTTTGTAAAAGGTTCACTTGCCTGTTAAACTGGTGACAACTCAACTCCTGTGATATTCACACTCAATGCCTTAATCTTTGAAAGAATCATTAGGCCTATATTATAATTGTTTGTATGTTACTTACACCAGTGGTTCCCAAACTCTTTAGCCTGTCACCCAAAAGAGAAATCAGATATTCGCCTGGGACCCAAACTAGTGAAAACAACAATCTACAAGCTCACATGTTATAATGTTCCAGCTCCCATTTTGTTTGGTATCATTGGTGTCATTGCTTACAATTTCACTTGCAATGGATTCAGCATCATGACAAACCCCTAGTTAGACCCCTCACATCCTACTTAAATACCCAGAAATATTTTTCTGGGTATTTTCCTCCTGTATAGAAAGTCGATGGGAGCCCAACTTGATTTGGCCGCTGTGGCGACCCCGAAGGTCGTTGGCTCGGGCGCCCTAGCTAAATCATTAGAGCAAGCCCTGGGCTACATCTGTGCAAAATGTGGTGCTTTTAGACTGATTTGCACGAAATTAGCATTAATCCTAACCCAACCCCTGCACTAACTAGGGTAGAGGGGGCAGGTAAAAGCAACAACTTTATTATCAGTTCATTCACATTATATTTCCACCCTGGCTGTACAGTATGACATAGCAAATACAAAGACACAACAACATTAACAACATTAACATATTTACAATAGATCCTTTTATCAGTCACCTCACACATTTAGATCTTGATAATACATCTGGCTCTGGCATATTACAACTCTATAATTGAGAGGATAATATTGGGACGGATGGAATCTTTTCATGGAGAGTGTCGTCTCTCAACTTAGCATGTCAATTTATAATATGGAACCTCTCAGACAAAACTCTCTCTTTGAGAGTTTACTGTACTTAAGAGGACTGTTGGAGAATATGGATACAGTAGGTCACATATAGCTACCATCCATTAATGTTTACGCAAAACCATCACTCCATAATAATAATAATAATAATTTGTAATTGCAAATGTGGTTGGGCAAGGAGAAATCTGTTGCCATATTCTGTGAGAGAAACAAGCAAACAGGTCTATGAAAATAAGCCCAAAAGAAGCGACTTGGCTACATGAGCACTTTAAACCTTATTTATACATCAGCTTTTTGAAAATCTACAAGCTCACAATTAGCTTGTAGAGCTGCTTTTTTTTTTTTTTTTTTTTTTTTTTTTTACGAATCTTGTATGGGGGTCCCTGGTATGGATGGGTATTGGCAAGAATCCCACAATACGATACATATCACAATACTTGGGTCACAATGCGATTGTATCACGACATATTGCGATACGATTGCGATATATAGCGATATTCAACAGAATTTGATTAGAAAATAGATCACGTTATTGATAACTTGTGAGCTTGTAGATCGTCTATTTCGAGCATTGATGCGTGACACGCTGCATGTAAAGAGGCGTGCACTGGCAGACACTGTCTCTGGAGAGATTAATCACGCGATTCACCATGTGCAGGAAGAGAGAGGCTAATGTTTAGTGGTGACGCCAAAACCGCTATTTGGAATACGAGGTGTTTTGGGGTGTATTCTACCAATGGTGTCTAATCTATGCATGGGAACAGAGTTTTTTTTTTGTTTTTGTTTTTCAAGGCATTGCGATACTACAGCCTGAAGTATCAATACAGTATCAGGAAATACACTATCGTGACGTACCGGTCACTTTGAAACAAGCACAAATTACAAGCAAATGTACAGAAAAACAAGCCCCAAATCGCTTAGATTAAAGAGACATGGCAACACTGGGACGGAACTCCCTCATTTGGGAAAAGAGATTTTGCTAAACAGCAGCTTGCGTCTCCAGGAGGTCACACTAAAGAAATGGTGGAGATTTTTTTCTGTGATTGCATTTTCTGTGATCGCCTATCCCACGCCGGCCCTGACTTATAACACATAATAAAAACTGAAACTCCAATACAACTTGCTGCCACTAATACTTGAACGTTGACCTCAGCGTCAATGTCAACGTCGAGCACCATCATCAGCCAAGCACAAGAGAAAAAAAAAGATAGAAATGCTAAAAAGGAAATAGCTGAATAATAAAAAATAACAAACATAAAATATATAGCACTAAAAAAAGCTGTCACACCCTTGATAATCATCTCCAAAACCACATCCTCAACGTTGCTGCTGACTGGCTGTATAGATTCACCGGCGGCTGGCAGGGAGGTGAAACGCTGTGGAAAATGGATGTGATGCTCTTTGTGTGACTCAGCACGTCTCCTCCTCAGTTCAGTGACCTCCTTCTCCACGCGCCTCCTCAAGTCTTCAGCACGGCTCAAGGTGGCGTCAATGTTCTCCACTGCTCTGTCATGGTTCATGGACTCCACCTCCTGGTGAAGCATCTTCACGTCTTTCTCTCTCTCCTGGAGTCTCTGCTGGATGTTCTGATGGCTCATATCAAGCTCTTTCTGTTCAAGATTCAAGATTCAAGATTAATGTATTTGGTCCCGAGGGAAATTTGTCTTGGACATGCAGGCTGCTACATAACATACAACAGGACAAGACAGACAGAAGGAAAGTAAATTACAACGAATAGTGCACAACACACAGTGCTGACATACAGGTCAAGTGCATACATTACTAGAGTCATCACACCCTACTTACGGCCTGAGTTTAGCAGAGTAATGGATATGGGAATGAATGAGTATTTGTATCTGTTCAGAAGTCTTTTCTTGTTTTTAACTGGGACTCTATAACGTCTACCCGAGGGTAGCAGTTCCTATTCTGAATGAAGGACATGAGAGGGGTCAGCAATTATTCTCTTAGCTTTCTTAACTACACTTTCCTCAAATATTGCTTGAAGGGTGGGGTGCTCCCTCACACCCATCACCTTCAATGCAATCCCAGCTAGTCTATTAATCTGTGCTTTTGACCTCACAGTCAAATTACCAAACCACAGAAAATACACTCGATCACAGCATGATAGAAAAGCAACATCACTCTCTGCTGTCTCTCAGTCCTTTCTGTTGCAGCTGAGATCATATCGTGACCTTTGTGTTCCTCCATGGAGCACAGATAACAAATACACTGCTGATCAGTGCAGCAGAGAAGCTTCCTCACCTCATCGTGACGGGAGCAGATGATCTCCTGAAGCTCTCCGGAGGCTTCGACCAACTCGTGTTTCTTAAAGGCAGGAGATTGATAGTGAGGCTGGAGGTGAACATCGCAGTAAGAGACCCGACACTGAAGACAAGTCTTCACAGCTTTCTGTTTTCTCCCGGTGCAGGAATCACAGGCCACATCTCCAGGTCCAGCGTAGCAGTGGTCAGGAGGAACATCTGGGAGTCCTGACTTCTTCAGGTGCTCCAACATCTCAGCCAACATGGTGTTTTTCTTCAGAACGGGTCTCAGAATGAACGTCTCTCTGCACTGTGGACAGCTGCTCAATCTCCCTCTTTGATCATTACAGTATCCCTCAATACACCTAATTCAGTAGTTGTGTCCGCAGGGAAGACTCACTGGTTCCTTCAGTAGGCTAGAGCCAGACAGAGAGAGCAGCAGAACTGTTCCTGATGGTCCATTTTACAGCAGACTGTCTGACAAACAGACTCAGTTAGGTTTTAGTAGAATTTACCCAGCGATCACATGACATGGGAGGTTCTGGAGTTCTGTGTGTGTGTGTGTGTGTGTGTGTGTGTGTGTGTGTGTGTGTGTGTGTGTGTGTGTGTGTGTGTGTGTGTGTGTGTGTGTGTGTGTGTGTGTGTGTGCGTGCGTGCGTGCGTGCGTGCGTGCGTGCGTGCGTGCAAACATAGGCTATGTGCATGGGTGTGTACAGTATTAATGGAAGGAGTGTGTTTAAGGTTCAAGGTTCAACATTTCTGTATTGTTACGTCATGTTGTTCAGGTAGAACATATTTGTTTTATTAATGTTCCTCTTGGGTTGAACTGATAAAAACCCTAGCATTTCAACCACGCACGCACGCACGCACGCACACACACACACACACACACACACACACACACACACACACACACACACACACACACACACAGAGATCGGCGAAAATACATTGAAAAGTATTTTGATACAAAATACAAATACTGTGTCAAAAATGTTTCAAAATACAAAATATAAATACCGGCCAGAGAAATGTATTTGAGATACAAATACATATTTATTATTTTGAAAATTTTATAAAAATTGATGCAATGATAAATATTTTCACAGATTGATTGCCAAGTATTAAATTAATTGCCTGTCAGAATTTCTAAGAATAAATTGACCATACTAGCAGTGTGTTTTTCATGGTGTTCGTCTTTGGAGTAGGCAGCCTAAATGGAACTATGGCATGAGACTGAATGAGACTGCACAGCTGCCTCTATGCCAGTACTTCACAGACTGCAAAACCGCTCTGCCAGCCTTATAATAATAATTAGAAATTGTAAACATAACGCACTATAGCAAAGCAAAAGGGGGTCCCCAGATGATTAACTTAATGTGCAATATTGTTTTCACTCACAACAGTAAACAAACCAACATAAAGTTTAAGTGAATAGAGGGTGTCTGCACATTTCTAAAGTGACAATTTAAGGACTTTTCAATACCTCTAAAATGACAAATGAAATAGCCAAACTGTCAAATATTAGAGGCAGAAATTGTGAAAATATCCGATCTACATGCTCACAACGCCTCGCAGCGCAAAGCGCTGTGAGCATATAGATCGGCTATTTTCACAATAAAACATAAAACATATACATATAAATTACATATAAAATTACATATTATTTTTACACTGTTTTGCATTACATATAAAATGTAATGCCTCGACTCTTAGTTCTCGTCGGGGTGGGGGGGTCCACCCCACCCAGTTCAAATATGATTATTGTGGGGGTCGCGAAAGGACACTATGGCATATCAGGAGTCCAACTAGTACTAGTGGCTCTGAAATGTGTTATTTGAAACTACCTCCTTAACTCTGAGAGTGTAGCCTACAAATGGAACCGGTAAAGCCCGTATCAGAGTGTACGGTGGAGAGCTATCCACCGGTGGAGAGCTTTCCACCTCAAGTCAGAAAATAAGTGTAGGACATCATAGTCACGGGGCCCACGGTGAAGTCCTTTACCGTCTAGACCGGTTCAGGTCGACCAATCAGTGAACGGGGTGTAGAGCCTGTCTGTCTGATAGTAAAAACAGAGAGATGTGTTGGGACTTGCGGTGTAAAGCTCTCCACCGCGAGGAATGATGTAACGTTGTAGTTTCATGACTCAAAAAGACTCGAAAAGACTACACCGCGGTGTAAAGCCTTCCACCGCCCAGGCGACTATGATGTCGGCTTAAGGGTCCACTTGATAATATTTGTATTGTCTTCTCCTTTTGTATGTTGTGGCAAAAATGGAATTGGAACAAAAATGTCCACCACAAGTCAACATGGCGATGACCACTGCTTACAGTAACTCCCCTGACCTATTGTAAATACCATTTATTTTTGCATTGTGTTTTACCACTGTTTTTCTTATTCTTTCTGCATAGTACTGTTTTATTTGTCTGCCCTTCAATGTTATATGTGTAAAAAAAAAAAAAAAAATAAACAAGCCCAGTGAACTGTGCTGTCATGAAACTGTACCTTTTCCTATGCAAAACTTCTAATAAAGTCTTCAATCAATCAATCAATCAATCAATCAATCAATCAGTCAATCAAGCCATAGTTCAACTGGTAACATGGCATTGGTTAGACCTCCCTTAACCCTAACCCGCCCCTATACCTGAGTAAAACTAAGGCTGGTGAATGCTAACCTGGTGAAATGCTAACCTGCCGACGCTGGTCAATGCTAACCTGGTGAATGATAACCTGGTCTAATCAACGGGAGGTCTATGCTCAGTCCCCAGTTGAACCCTGCCCACAATGGGAGGAGTTGGTCGTTTATTCAACTCAGCCAACAATCAGACATTGAGACTGCAGCTGCGTGCTTCTCTATGCTTCAGTGGAGGAATAGTTCAGTAACTTCTTCAGTAGTCTGGCTACGAGAGACAGTCTGCAACAAGTCAATTCTAACCTGGCTTCAACAGACTTTCCACCTCGGAGGAAATACAAGTAGTGTGCAAGTAGTAAAGTAAGCAGACACACCATAGACCGTAAAAAGAGACAGACAGACGTTGGAAGAGCTACAACAGATAAAGTTAAAGTCATCAGCAGTACTATCGGTAGGTTTACTGAATGTTTTTTTCTACTGCCATCATGTGTATTGGATGTGTTTTCATCTACTGCGTTTCAGAACGAAAACCAAACGTATTTACTGTTTATATTTGACTTTGACCCTCTCGGGACACTGTTTAACTGTTGTATTGGGGAAGATGGGTATCTACAAGAAAAGGTAACGAGGGTCCCGATAGCCCCGTATAGAACCTCACCCTCCGCTGCATACTGGAGCACAACAGTATGCAGTGGAGGGTGAGGGTCCCGAGAGGGGATAAGTTTATCTAGGCTACAACAAAGCGATCAATTTCCCCTTGTTATGCCACTTATTACCAATAATAGGGCCTATTAGATTATAGATTCCGTAGGCGGCAGAACATTGTGGTTTTACAGTAACTTTGAAAAACAGAAAGGAACATAACTGTTGTAAAAACGTCCTCCATGATTTGGCAACAGTATTAAATAACGACGGAATGCATTGTTCTGGCCGTCTGCCAACCTGGAAGAAAACTCCACTTCCCTGTTGATGCCTGGTTCATTCACATAACCTATATTTTGATTGGTTGTCAGTGTTTAATGTTCACCAAAAACATTCTGAAAGTGATCCTGTATAACTAGGCCTATATAGTTCACCACTATCGTCTTTGAATACAGGAAAGGTGGGCACTATAGGGGAATCTGGGCACCATCTTTTGGGGAAAACTGGGCCCAAGGAACCCACTCCCCAAAGTACCCAGCAGGCTACTTTGGGTACTTTGGGAGGAGAAGAGCGGGCACTAGAGACGAGTGGGCACTAGTTACTGCATCCCTTGCTGTCACAGTAGTCTGCTGTAGTTTGGGTAAAGTTTGTTGTAGCCTACCAATAGGCCTATCTGTGTTTTACATTTCTATCATTTTATAGTGTAGGCCTAGGCTACTGTGTTTTCTCTATTCTAGCATTCAGCCCAGCTATTTGACTATTTTTAAAATATCTATCTTTTACACTACTATTTTGGCAAATACACTCTTATATTGTACTTTTGACCTCAGTAATACTTTGGTAAATAAACTCAAGTGTTTGATGTGCGGGCGTGTGCTGAAACGGTGTCAAAATATAAAAGTAGAAGTAGCGTCCTTAACGTATGCAAAACACTTTCTGTGGGCACAAATCATAAGACTTTGAGGGCTCTATTATGATCCAGGTCTTATGCCTTATGCCTTAACTTCTTTGCCTTTTTTTTTTACTATATAGACATATTCTTTTTAATATTTCAAATAGCTGATCTGCAAGCTCACAACGTGCAGATGTAGATCAGCATTTGAAGTATTTAAAAATGTTTTTCAAAATAGTAAAAAAAAAAAGGCAAATAAGTTAAGGCATAAGGCATAAGACCTGGATCATAATAGGGCCCTGAGTGTCCAATGGTGCCCACTATTCTGGGTGCCCACATGTCCCTAGTGCCCACTCTTCCAAAGTGCCAAGCATTCCCTAGCGCCCAGATGTTTGGTGCCCAACTATTGTCTTTAGCCGTGGTGTGAAATCAACACAATCTACTTGAGTTCATTTTTAAAACGACATATTTATAGTTATAGCCTAGATCAGGGGTCGGCAACCCAAAATGTTGAAAGAGCCATATTGGACCAAAAAACCCCAAAACAAATCTGTCTGGAGCCGCAAAAAAATTATAAAAGCCTTATAAATTGTTGTTGTCGGGTGGAAACCTTGTATGTCCAAAACTTCGTTGTGTATTTATCATTTAAAAAACGAACTAAACTAGTGAAAACAGCCGATCTACAAGCACACAACGCCTCGCACCGCGAGGTGTTGTGTGCTTGTAGATCTGCTGTTTTCACTACTTTTGTGCGTCAGTCTTGTATGATGAAGTAGGACTTTACTTTGCGAAAAAAAACATACAAATATGAAACTTGGAGATACAAGGTTTCTGCCCGACAGTGATGATAAAAAAATCGCTAAAACAAAAAACAAAAAAATTCCCCCCATCTTTTTTTTTCTTTTTCATACATTTTTTAAAAAGCTCCAGGGAGCCACTAGGGTGGCGCTAAAGAGCCGCATGCGGCTCTTAAGCCACGGGTTGCTGACCCCCGGCCTAGATGTATTTTTGTGTGCATGTCTGTAATAGGTTTGTCAATACCATTATATGTAGTGTATTATGCAATATGTCATAATGTAAGGTTGCAGGGTTTATGTAATCATTCCAGAACAACATTGATACTTTATATATTTTATTTTGCAGAAATGGCGTCTGCCAGCATTCTGCATTCTGAAGAGGAGTTCCTGTGTTCCATCTGTCTGGATGTGTTCACTGATCCAATCACCACTCCATGTGGACACAACTACTGCAACACCTGCATCACACAATACTGGGACGGTACTGATGTGTGTCAGTGTCCTCTATGTAAAGAAACCTTCGATAAGAGACCACCATTCTCTGTTAATAAAGTTCTCTCAAAGATGGCTGATCAGTTCAGGAAGTCAAAGCAGCTGAAACAAACTTCCAGCACAAACCAAGAACCTGCTAAACCACATGAAATCTACTGTGACATCTGTACTGAGAACAAGCGCAAAGCCCTGAAGTCCTGCCTGGTGTGTCTGATCTCCTACTGTGAGACTCACCTGGAGCCTCATCAGAGACTCACAGTGTTAAAACGTCACAAACTCATCGACCCTGTAAAGAACCTGGAAGACTATATGTGTAAGAAACATGACAAACCTCTGGAGCTGTTCTGTAAGACTGATCATGTGTGTGTTTGTCAGTTCTGCACTTTGTTAGAACACAAGTCACATCAGATTGTATCTTTGAAAGAAGAATATGAAGGAAAGAAGGCTGAACTGGGAAAGACCGTTCAGAACAGAAGATGATCCAGGAGAGACAAGACAAAATTCAGGAGGTCCAACACTCAGCAGAGCTCAGCAAGAAAGATGCAGACAGAGAGATAGCAGACGGTGTGCAGGTCTTCACTGCTATGATCAGCTGTATTGAGAGAAGCCAGGCTGAGCTCATTGATGTGATTGAAAAGAAGCAGAAAACAACAGCGAAGCGGGCTGAAGACCTCATTAAAGAGCTGGAACAGGAGATCACTGAGTTAAAGAAGAGAAGCTCTGAGCTTAAGCAGCTCTCCCACACTGAAGACCACCTCCACCTCCTCCAGAACATCACATCCATCAACACCCCTCCACCCACCAAGGACTGGACAAAGGTCAATGTCCACCAGTCTTCATATGGGGAGACACTGAGGACAGCTGTGTCTCAGCTGGAGAAGACACTGGAGAAGACACTCGGTCAAGAGATGAAGCTGTGTAATGATGCTGAGCTGAGGAGGATCCAGCAATATGCAGTGGATGTGACTCTGGACCCTGATACAGCAAATCCCTACCTCGTCCTGTCTGAGGATGGAAAACAAGTGTGTTTTAGAGAGTTAAAAAATAATATCCCACTAATCCCAGACAACACAGAGAGATTCACCCCTTGGCTTTCAGTCTTAGGAAAACAAAGTTTCTCCTCAGGAAGGTTTTACTTTGAGGTTCAGGTTAAAGATAAGACTGCGTGGTATTTAGGAGTGGCCAGAGAGTCTGTCAACAGGAAGGAAGGCATCACACCGAAAGGTTACTGGTCTCTATGGCTGGAAAATGGAAAGTGTCATGCTATTGCTGACCCTGTTGTCTTCATCCCTGTCAGAGAGAAGCTCCAGACAGTGGGAGTGTTTGTGGATTGTGAGCAGGGTGTCGTCTCCTTTTATGACGTGGAGGCCAGAGCTCATATCTACTCTTTCACAGGATGCTCCTTCACTGAGAAACTCTGTCCATTCTTCAATCCTCATTGTTATGATGAAGGTAAAAACTCAGCTCCTCTGATCATCTCTCCTGTCAATCTCATAGATTAAATTAATTTTATCTGGTACCCCGGTTATCTAAATGTATCAGGTTAAGTGTGCATATTGAAGGGTTAATTTAACTGTAATTTGAGTTTGGATATTTCAACAGATTTGCTGTTTTTCTTTTTCCCTTTTTTTTCCTAAGGAAAAGAAAATGTTTGAAAAAGATTTGAAAAATGTTTGCGTAATGACATAGAAACACCAGAGTTAATGATGTTTGATTATGTGCAAATGCCTGTAAACTGCTTGAATTTAACTTGATTTGTAATGCAAAAATAAACTTTAAGTTAATAAAGAATGGTACTAATTGGTTTTATTGTCAGTGTAGTATGTAAATGTATAACCTTTACTCTCTCTATCTCTATATATCTATCATATCTCCCCTCATCTCCCCTTTAAGTATGACATGTGGTCTAAATGTTCTCAGTGGTAAATATGTGTTAAGATGACAATATTCAGTCATGAAACTGGTTCAGGGTTAAAAGGTGCGCAGGATCATATTACTCTATACCTCAGGTTCATTCATTATATCGATGGTACAGGAATGAGTCCTGTGAAGAGTTTAAAGTATCAGGTAAACTGAGCTACAGCTGAGAGTCATGTTATTAACAGATCCTAGATCAGTAATGTTACAAATCAACCAATAAGTGAGGAGAACAAGGATCAGATCCTAGATCTTTAGGTCACATACTGCCACCGTGTGTCAGTATGGTGTAACTACAGTCATCTCAGCAGTCATCAACCTCCATAGATCTTCAGGTGTCACAATGCCTCTGGTTTCTCATAGGTGGGTCCAGGCACCAATTGGACCCATGACGCGCACGCGCACACACACACACACACACACACACACACACACACACACACACACACACACACACAGTGTACATGCAAGATTTGTTCTCCCCATTTGACCCATCTCTTGGAGTGGTGAGCCGCAGCCGGGAAATCAGTAGTGGTGATCTAACCCCCCAATCCAACCCTTGATGCTGAGGGTCGCCCCACCTCCCACCCAGTCTCAGGACGGACACTCTAACCCAGGGGCAGGCAACCTTAGGCACGGGTGCCAACATTGGCACAGGGGAGGGTGATCACTGGCACACAGGCAGAAGTGTGAGATGGAGGATTTTTATTTTAAGATCAAATATTGTTTTAAACGTGGTCAATTAAACAAAGTCACCTAATTTACAGCAAATTACATCATGTACATAATTGTCTCCACCAGCCGAAGGCAGTTCAAATATGATTATTTTGGGGGGTCCTGACTTGAAAAGGTTGAGAACCACTGGTATAGACCACTGTTTGAAAACATTCACATTTTTCCAAAGTTTATGGCCATATACTGAGTACTCTATATATCCAGTAACCAGTTAATAACGTTTATTTACATCTGTAACAGAAAGAAGCAGACTTCTGACTTTTTTGGGATTTTTATTAGAAATGAAATAGGCATCAGACCTTTAAATGCATGTAACAAACATTCATCATTTATTATACCTAGTCCAATTTAGATTGATCCAAATCTTTAACATATTTTATGTATTCTAATTAATTTAATAATTTAATATTAATAGTAGAAACATGTACAGATTATATGTGTACTTTGTACTTACAACCAACCCAATTTAAACACACATTCGATAGCAGGAACATAGCATTACAGTATTTACATCACAGGAAAATAAGGATGTGTGTGAGTGTGCATGTTTGTATGTACAGTATGCATTCATGTCTTCATGTTGATGTCATATGTGTGTTACTGTGTGTGTGTGTGTGTGTGTGTGTGTGTGTGTGTGTGTGTGTGTGTGTGTGTGTATACAATGTACTGTATGTGCTTGAGTGCTGTATTGTGGTGTGCGTGCGTGTGTGAGCGCGTGCGCGTAATAACAATATCACCAGAAGATCCAAACGTAATGGTAGAAATGAAAACAGTTGTAAATGTATAAATGTCCACGTCTACAGTGTTATTTACTGTACATATTCAGAAGCAATAAGTGCTGGATGATGTGTTTGTTTTGTTCAGGACATCAATTCACAACTTATGTCAACAGTTCATTCAAGTCATCAATCATTATATGATTCAAATGCTGCTGATAAAATATTGTGCATCCACGCTGATAGCTTTAGATGTTCTTCAGAATGATTACTGACTGACATAACGTGCGACATATTACATATCATAAAGACAAATAATCAATTATCACATCTATCCTTTGCTTTAAGAATATAAAGAGCATTGTGTAAGTAAAGGTGTAAGGTGGACATTTATAAATATTCATAAGAAAGTATTATGCTGCATTCACACTGAGAGAAGCCAAGCTAATGGTTTGCTTGGTAATTCAATGTATTCTCTATGCAAACCAGCTTTAAAAATGTCCAAGCTTTTTTTCCAGCTTGGAAATGTTAAAAGCTGGTTTGCATAGAGAATACATTGAATTACCAAGCAAACCATTAGCTTGGATTGTCTGTATGTGAATGAGGCATTATACACATGCCATGAAAGTTATAAAAAAAAAGAAAAAAAAAAAAAAGATTTAGAGTGTGATATTTAGGGTGTAATCCATCACAGATTATTACCTACCAAACGTTTGTATTACTAGTCCAACTCAATAAACCAGATGATTTTGCCATCCTGGACATGATGCTACCATCTGATGACTGACTTTGTTTGGATGGGTTAGATCACTGGTTCCCAAACACTGGGTCGGGACCCATTTGTGGGTTACAGACAGATTTTTATGGGTCCCTTTTTTCGCTAGTTTGGGTCCTGGGCAAACATCTAATTTCTCTTTCGGATCTCAAGCTAAAATGTTTGGGAACCACTGGGTTAGATGACATGAAATGGACAGTTTATTCTAATTCACTTCTACATCGAATCACATCACTGATGTCTAAAAGTTTTTAATTATCTTTTAAACAGTGCTTTTCTAAAAAAAAAAAAAAAAAAAAAACATCTGGCCCATCATTTGAAAGTCTGCCTAGTCTGATTAGGTTTTTATAACTGTTATGGATTACTGACTGACCCTTGTTTGCACTGATTTATGAAGGGTTAATAACACACTTCCCACAGCATTTGAAGAGAGAAAGGGTGAGAATGTCTCCACTCTGGCCATGTGCAAACCTAAAATAACACACATTAAAACATAAGAGAACACAAAACAAGATACTAACTCATCATTCAATAAGTCATTTTACAAAATGATATACATTAGTTTGGGAAGGTAAATAATTACATAATGTCATCTCATTAAATTATATGTATATATTTATATTCTGGAAAAGACACCGTTTTCTTTGTTTCCTGACTATCCCTTACATCTCCCTCTGGTCAAAGCCACATTACTTTTAACTATAGAGGTCACCTGGGAACCCAATTTCAATCAGTGGTCAGATTAAACTGTTTCACTCAATAAAATGACAACACATGGGAGCTGGGTGATCATTAACCCATTTAGACCTGAGGCCGATTCTGAAAACGCCTTCTAAAACCTACCCTAAGGTTTCTGAAAACCTTCAATTTCTTATTCCAAAAATGTAAAATTAATTATGTTGCTATATGTATAGCAAATACTGATGTGACACAGACGTAGCAGCCGGCCTTAAGGGTAATACAACGTATAGGTAGCAGCAGGTCTAAATGGGTTAAGTCTAAACAATGTTATGTTTAACTTCAGAAAAAGTAAGTGTTGCCAAAGGTGTAAATAGTTTATTTGATAGCAAACCTACTCCACTGTATATAACATATACCATTTCTAAGCTTTTGTGCTGGGGTCCCATAGGACAGTTGGCTGTCATAGTAAATGTCTATAATTAGGGTCAGATCTGGACATGGGTCACCAAATGCATGAAATTAACTAAGTAGAACAGAAAGAAACAGCCTGGGCCTCCGAGACCAGAGAGAATCACTAATATCAACATGACTTACTGTGTGCAACAAGGTGTCTCTGGCCATTATGCATCTGGATTCAGCATCTACACCTCAGGAGCTGCAGCCTAATGTTAAAATAAATCATAGTTAGTTATGATACGTCATCACCTACCACTGACCACCTCCTGTTATATACAGGAAACCTCTGAATAACTCCTGACTCCTTTGTGCAATTGTTTCAGTCAATGATGTTGAATGTACTGTTGATCAGTGAATTATGAGACCAGAGGTAAAAATAAAGTATACTACTTACGACAGAGGTCATCAACAGGGGGTCCACAACCCCTTGGGGGTCCGCAGAGGTACTGCAGGGGGTCCCCGAAATTGTTGCTTGATTAAACAATAAAAAAGAGAAAATAGAGACAAAAAAAAATTCTTCTTCAAAAATGTCTGTTTGTCTTTCAATATTTTATTTTTAACCATTTATTTTAAAAATAAATAATGATTCTGTCCATTTTGAATAGCTTTTTTTTTTGCATAACATGATTACTGTGACATTGGTTCTCAGTTAATAAATGTGTTTAGAAATGGCAGTGGTACTCTAGTGCAGGGGTTTTCAAAGTGGGTGACGGGGCACCCTGGGGTGCCGTGATAACAGTCCAGGGGTGCCGCGAGATAATTTGATAATATATATAATATCACTGCATCACTATCACTATAGCAGATCTACAAGCTCTACAAGCAGATCTACAAGCTCACAACGCGTCACAACGTGACGCGTTGTGAGCTTGTAGATCGGCTATTTTTGGTGAACCTTCCCCCCAGAATAGGCATGCTGGGGTTCAAGTTGTTAAACGTCAAGTATTACGTTATTTTCAGTCAGTTCTGATGGAAACGGATATTACTCCAATATGAAGTAAGATTCTATAAATGAACAGTGTAACTCAGGGGTGCCGTGGATACAAAAAGTTATTTACAGGCCCTGAGTCAAAAAGGTTTGAAAACCCCTGCTCTAGTGTACCTTGTATATGTATGTTTAACATAAAAGCATGAATATGTTTATACATACGAAACACAATTTTATACATAAATATGCTGTAACCTTCCCCACCCCCCACCCCACGTAGTGGCAGGTGCAGGTGGTCCCTGCTCCATCTCCCCATCAGTTTGGGGGTCCCTGGTCTGTACACGTTGAAGACCCCTTACTTACCAGATGGAGGGCGTGGAGCTGGAAGAGATGTGTAAAGAGATGTGACTGTAGTTAGCACCATATTAATGCAATGATATGGCATGAGAACCAATATGTACGTCATTCTACTGTCTCACCTTTCTTCCTCCTGTACATGAAGACTCCGGTGACAACGGCAGCACCAACAGCAAGAAGCGCCACAGCGATGATGATGATGGACGTGATGGATTCTGGTTCAACTGGAACAATAAAATACAAAGAAACAGAGATGAAAAAGCGGAATTATCTTAAAACCCGACATTCATCCATAATCTGACTTCGTCTGTCTGTCTGTCTGTATGTATGTCTTTGTCTTACTGTCTGTCCATCTAGCCATCTGTCTGTATGTATGTCTGTCTGTTTAACTACCTATCTATGTGTAGTTATTATGGACCAAATCACTATTTTCAGTACAGGGGACTCACTCTGATCTAGTCTATATTACATCTGTGATTGGGTTTTAGGATTGTGGTCATGTGATCAGGCCAGTGACCTCTTTGACCAGCTGTAGAATGTGTCTTTGTGTTTCACTTTACCCACAATTCAGAGCACATACCGTATGCTCATCTAAATCAGTCTCAGGTTAATAACCATTTAAATTATTTTTGATCTAACTCTATGGTAGTACATCCATACCTCCTTTAGTCTTAATCCAGTTGGTCTTGATCTTCTCTCTGTCCAGAGTGTACTTTAAGTCCTCTTTCATCCCAGCCAGCTGAAACACACACTCGTACCGCTTGAAGTCTTCATGTTGGACTGAGGTCAGGTCCAGGTCAACGCTCATCTGGAAGGTTCCATCCTCAGGGTGGGGGAGGGTCTCTCCATGGTCCACGTTGTCCTGGAGCTCCTCTCCATCTTTAGTCCAGAACATGATGACTCTGTCTGGGTAGAAACCTGTAGCGTGACACCTCACTGGAGAGGATGGAGTCTTCTGGAGGAAAGATACAGAGGGACGCTCTGAGAGAGACAGAGAGAGAGAGAGAGAGAGAGAGAGAGAGAGAGAGAGAGAGGTGGAGACAGACAGATGGAGAGAAAAAGACATAGGGGGAGAGAGAATCAGATGGAGAGAATAAGAGAGGGGGAGAGAATAGAGGGGAGAGAGAAATATTTTGTTAGTGTTATTTGTTTGAATTTCAATGTGATTTAAGAGCTGTTTTATTTCATGTGCTTCCGCCACTATCAGTGGTGGAGGAAGTACTCAGATTATTTTGCTATACCACAATGCGGAGATAATAAGTGAAGTCAAATTAATATAACCTGCTGTAAAAGTATTCATTATGCAGAATGTCCCATTTCACAAAATGTGTAAAACGTTCGATAACAAATACCTTTGAACAAATGAAATGAAAGAGATGGAGAGATAGAAAATATAGTAAGAGAATAATAGAGAACAGTGAGGAAAAAATGGAGAGAGAAAAGCATGGATGAACAAACAGAAAAATAATCAGAGAGTAGGGGATAGAAACAAAGACAGAGACAGAGATACGAGAACAAACTGATTATGGAAGGGAAACATATTTATCCAAGTGCACTGTTGTACTTGTAACTGTTCTATGTTCTACTCATAGTAATGTTACTACATCTGAATATATTTATCTAAGTACAGATCATCACATCATGTTGTTGTACCTGTTCTCTGCAGAATGTTCTTCCCGTTGTTCAGATGCTTCTTCAGGTATTCAATGCACTCAGTGTTGTAGTAGTACTTCTGGTATGCCATGTCAGCTTTGTTTTGATCCAATCTCAGTTTGGTGATGAAACCCTGTGGTGTTGGAGAGACCCATGTCTCTCTCTTCAGGTCCAATGAGATGAAGTCCTCTCCATCATAACCATACTGATCAAAACCATCAGTGTCTCCAGTCTCATCATCCCACTCACATCCATCCATGTTCTGGACGATGTGGACACCTGAGACAGACAGACAGACAGACAGACAGACAGACAGACAGACAGACAGACAGACAGACAGACAGACAGACAGACAGACAGACAGTGTAGTAAACAACAGACACATTCTTCTTGGTGTCAGTGACTGATATTCAATTTGTACCGCAGAGAACAGACCATCACACACACACACACACACACACACACACACACACACACACACACACACACACACACACACACACACACACACACACACACACACACAGTGTCAATATGGTTCTGTCTGTCTTACTCTGTCTGTACTTTTTCTGTCACGATTTATACTTGGTGTATGACGGTGTCATGCACTGACAATAGCAGATCTACAAGCTATAGATCTAAATATAGGTTAAGTCACTGTCATTGTATAAAGGAGTGTGTGTGTGTGTGTGTGTGTGTGTGTGTGTGTGTGTGTGTGTGTGTGTGTGTGTGTGTGTGTGTGTGTGTGTGTGTGTGTGTGTTTGTGTGTGTGTGTGTGTGTGTGTGTGTGTGTGTGTTTGTCTAACACCTACATACTGCATGTGTGTGTGTACTGTAGGTTTGGCACTATCATGTAATTTGACTTGACAATTAAATGTCATCTAAATAATTGTGATTAACAATTTAACAGTGTTTTTGGCATTGATCAATAGAATGTCAAACACATTTCTGTTTGTGTTTTATGCTTATTTCTGACAAATAAACTAAATACAGTATATAATTTCAAAATAATGGAAATAGACAATCTACAAGTCGATCGATAAGCTCACAACACGTTGTGGTGCAAGACGTTGTGAGCTTGTACATCACGCCATTTTTGGAAAATGTTTGCAAATGTATGATTTTCTTTTCAACATGGAAATTATTATGATGATTATCCAATAAATGTGATTAGGCGATAATGTAGTAACTGTGAAAGGCCTATCCGTGTGCACGTTGTAACGTTCCACTCTTCCTGTGTGTGTGTTGTACTGTAGTTACACAGACAGCTGTGTGCAGTGACACTTCTGTTGTTTTACATTCACTCTGTTCAAAGAACTGATGAAGAGTTACATTTAACATCATGTTGTTGGTTACAACCAGTTCAATTCAGTTCAATTCAGTTCAGTTCAGTTCAGTTCAGTTCAGTGTATTTGTTGTGTTCATTGACTTCACAGTGTCAGCTCCTCATGTGCGTCTTGCTGTGACACGCTTCCTAGTTTCTTCTTCTCTGAGCTGTTTTTTGTTTCTTTCGCACTGATTTTTGACATTGCACTATTAGGTTGTGCTGGTAGTTTCTGAGTATTTTGCTTTGTTTAACAATGACAGTGAGATACTTGTTGCACTAACTAGCATTGACTGCTATGGTCTCTTTTTGTAAGACACTTTATGTTTATATATTTATATATTATTCGCCCCCTCTCTTGATGCACCTTCTCTTTACTGGTACTGTACTGCTCTTGTTTTTTCCTCCTATCTTATTTTCTTATTTCTCTGTAACTTTGTAAATAACTGTATACTGCTGTGCTACAACTGAACAACTGAATCTTGGGATATAGGCCCTTTTCCACCGGCAGCGTTAACGATGACGATAACGATTTAAAAAAAATGTGTTTTCAATTGAAGTGGATCGGCAGCATCCACCCAACACCGTTGTTGATCCTAACAATATAGTTGTCGGCTATCATTGTCTTTATCGGTGTTGGGTGGATGCTGCCGATCCACTTCAATTGAAAACACATTTTTTAAAATCGTTATCGTCATCGTTATCGCTGCCGGTGGAAAAGGGCCTTAATAAAGGTATCTATCTATCTATCTATCTGAAGCCAGATTTATACTTAGTCGTACAACTGTGTCGCGCACCAAAAATAGCAGATCTACAAGCTCACAACGCGTCACACTGCAACGCGTTGTGAGCTTGTAGATCTGCTATTTTTGGTGTGTGACACAGTTGTACAACAAAGTGTAAGATAAGTATAATAGAGAGAAAGTGAGTAAATTAATGTGTGTGTTTGTGCGTGTGCATGTGTGGTGTGCGTACGTGCGTGTGTGTGCATGTGTGCGTGTGTGCGTGTGTGCGTGTGTGTGTGTGAGTGAAGAGTGTGCATGCGTGTGTGTGTGTGTGTGTGTGTGTGTGTGTGTGTGTGTGTGTGTGTGTGTGTGTGTGTGTGTGCGTGCGTGCGTGCGTGGCATGAAGGAAGTTACATCTTACTGATTTTTTTTTTTCCAACAATGTGATTAAAATCATTTCAGCAGTTTATAGTGAAACATAAACATACCTCCAGTTTGGTTGAAGCGTTGCTTTGCAGTGTCTATGTTGACCTTGAAGACCTGCTGGGCACCCATGAGCTTCTCAGTGTTCCTCTCCCAGTACTGTGGTTCCTCTGCTGTGATCTGGTTCATCCAGTCCTGTTTAGGAACGCATCTCTGTGTGTTGCTGTCATAGTGAGTGATCTGAACATCATCAATCATCCCAACAGAGACAAACTCTGGGAAGTTTGGGACATCAGAGGATGCAGTGTGGAAGTATTTCAGGGTGTGAGTCACTGTGAGACAAAACAGAAAGATAAAAAAGAAACATTATAATTACACAAATACACGTTTGTTCAAAAAATATTTTTATTTAATCCCAACAATTAAATTATGTTTCAATTCATTTCCAACAAGAGAGAACTTCAAACAGATAATTTATGTTTCTTTCTTTCTTTCTTTCTTTCTGTCTGTCTGTCTGTCTGTCTGTCTGTCTGTCTGTCTGTCTGTCTGTGTGTGTCCATCTGTCTGTCTGTGGATATATCTCTCTTTCTCTATGTCTTTCTGTCTGCCTCTTTCTGTCTATTTGTCTTTCTGTCTCTTTGGCAGTAAAATGCATAATCTATACTCCGTCGTACAATGGTGTCTGGCGTCACCAAATGCAGATCTACAAGCTCACGTTGCAACAAATTGTCAGCTTATGGGGAACGTGCGTATGACGTTTTGTAGGCCGATTTGGAGTTATCGGCCTACAAAACCAGCGCCATTGCTGAGGGGGACCAGTCCAAAAAAAAAAAACATTTTCCATTGACTAAATATAAAATAGCCTACAATTTAAAAAAGTGTCCCCATTATGCAAGTAAACAACATTCGATTGTGGTTTAATAAATAGGCTTAGGCCTAAAGAGATTATATTTTAATTGGCAATGCAACACAGGTCCCGTCTTACTCACAATACAAAGTGGAGCTCACTCGACCATTTCTCTCTCTCTCTTTCTCTCTCTTTCTAGCCTACAACTATTACAAACAAACGGAAGATGACTTACCTCTGTAGATAGAAAATAGCCTAAAAGCATTCCTTTCTCCCTGGCTTTTGTTTCAATGTTAATATTATAGATTCCTAGGCAACCAACCAGCAGCATTGGACAATAATAAGTCTACATTATTACATGATAAAGTTTACACCGCTCTGACTTCTGACAGTGCCTGTCAATCAGTTCACACAGCTGCAGACAGTATGTTAGATTGAGTAGACCTCACCACATGAAAGGCAGAGGCACGCATGGACTTTTAATAGCCTAATCATAAGCTAAATGCTCGGGTCTCTCTGAACCTCGGAAATAAACGGATTTCAAGACAATGTCACAGGTCTCAACATAAAAAAAAAAAAAAAGGAATCAGAACGGGACGGAACTGGACAAGACAATTACGGGGCCACTCGGGTTTGGTTTTGTAATTTGGCATAACACATGTATTTCTATTTAATATATTATAGGCTTGAGCATTTCTCTCTCTCTCTCTCTCTCTTCTGTTGGATAATTAGAGAAAGCGCACCTCTCTCTCTCTCTCAATAAAAAGTGATCCTTGCTTGACCACAATGTTCTCTCTCAGATGATCTGCGTAAAGTGGCAGAGTTGACTTAAGTGTCTAGGCTAATACACATTACAGGAGGTTGAGGCCAGTAAATCTGTCATAAAAATATATTATAGGATATAGCCTACAATGCCCACTGAGCAATAGACGGATATTAGACGTCTAGTTTTTTTCTAGACGCAATTTCAACCGTCTAGCTTATGTCTATATTTAGACCGAAATTAGACTTTGCCTTTTTTCCCCACAATTCAATAACTATTTATCAAAAAAACTACAGTAAGCTGCATAACTGATCTCCTAGTATTGGACTATAATAATAATAACATGCGCTGGTCAATTTAACCCTTAAGTTCTGTTCAGATTCACTACACCTTCGTTCTGTTCGGGTCATTTTGACCCGGTGGATATTTGGTTTAAAAAAAACAACACTAATATAAATTTTAACTTAACAAATCATCATGATACATTGACTTTGACTCAATACCAAACAATTCATATGATATATTTGGTAAATGTTTGCATTTCTGCTTTGCTATATCACATTAAACACTGAAAGAGCTAGGCGTTTTTACTGATTTAGCTGAAATCCATGTAAAAAAAACTACTTCATTTAATACTGGGCAATATTGCTCCTGCTTATAGGAAGGGGGGGAGGGTTTGGAATGGGGCTTCGGAAGGGGGGTGTTAGAAGTGGGGGTGACTGTGTGTCTGTGTTTTGGCATAATACTGTGTATTTCTGTGCTTCCGGGTCAAAATGACCCGAACAGCACTTAAGGTTCAAAAAATATGAGGGGGGTGTAGCATGGGTGTAGTGCAAAAATATTTTTTTTACATGTTCATCTCAGAAGAATCTTTAAGGCCAGTGAGTTTCAGGTGGAAACATTTTTAACTTCTACCTTTTTTTTCCAAATGAAAATGTAAAACGGGTCAAAATGACCCGAACAGCACTTAAGGGTTAAAGTATAGATTAGACTTAGCCGTGATTTAGACGTCTAAATCAATACCGCGTATCAACGTCTATATCTAGACCAAATTTAGACGATTAAACTTAATCCATATTTCAATAAATATATAATTAAAAAAATAACTGCACGTTGCAGAATGATCTCCAAATATTGCTTTAAAATTATTTTAACAGTCATTCGTCAATATAAGGTATCCGTCTAGATGTACACGTCTATTATACCGCTTTTCAGCGTCTATGTTTAGACCATTATATAAGTCATTTGTTTTCAACCGGTGGTACGTGGACCACTAGTGGTCCGCAGAGGTATAGCAGGTGGTCCGGCTATGCATTCATTAAACAAAAGGTACTTTAACTTTTTTAACTTTCCTTATATTTTAATTTTGAACTCTACTTTCTTTTTTGTATGTGAATATGAAGAAAGATCTTTGGGGGTAATAATAATAATAATAATAAAAAATAAAAAAAATAAATGATAGAATGATATAGGCTTATGCCTATCAATAGGCTTATGCCTATCAATACATTTAGTTTCCTCAACAATGCGTACTACCCTAAAATTAACACAGGTGGTGTGAGTCTCATTGATTAAACAAAATAATTGTAATCGATAGGCTTATGCTGCGCCTATCAATACATTAGTTAGGCCCCCCCTGGAGGAGCGGCGGCCTAGTTGTGTGCCGGCAGCCGGCCAGAATGCGTGGAGCCCCCGGCCGGGTCCGGGGCGGCGAGCCGGACGCGTGGGCGCCTGGTTCGAATCCGCACGGCAGTGGAGCTGCGGTCGGAGAAAGCCTGGAGCTCGGAGCGTGTTCAACCGCTACACTTAGGCTCATTTTCCCACGTTTAGAATTTTTTACATTTTCTCCTGGGGCCCGCGAACGGCGTGGCGGGGCACCGGCGCTCCATGGGCTGCCAGGGACCCCCAGAGAACCCCCCTGAGAAGCGGACCCCTACCCGGCCGGGCCACGCCGCGTGGAGTGGAGCATTGGCTTGTAGATCGGCTACTTTTGGCTATTTTTCCATATTTTTTTCCAGGGGGCCCCCGGGGACCCCCTGGGTGCCAGCCCCGTTCCTCCCGGTCACACGGGGGCCGAGTTACGGCCTTTTTAGCTGGCTGCAGTGGCGGGGTCGACCACTAGGTGGCGCTCTACGAGCGGCATGCTCTGGGGCGCAGAGGCCAACGCGTGGGTACCACCCCCGGCTCTCCCGGCTGCTCCTAGCCCGAGTTATGCCATTTTATGCGTGCTGCAGTGGCGGGGTTCTGCCAATAGGCGGCGCTCTACGCGCGGCCGGCTACGGGGCGCTGAGGCGGACGTGTGGGTACCGGCCCCGGCTCTCCCGGCCGCTCCTAGCCCGAGTTTTGCCATTTTTTTGCTCTTTGGCGGTGCCGCCAGGGGGTCCCTGGGGGTCCCCGGGGGTCCGGGGGGTCCAGGGGCCCCCAGCCACTCTGCGGCCCCAGGCCGAGGCCCCAAAGTGGGACAGGAGCGGAGCGGAGCGGCGGCCCGCCTGGTTCTGCATAGCCATATCCCCAGGTATCGCCAGGGGTCCCTGGAGGTGGTCCCCGACCGGGGGTCCCTGGAGGTGGTCCCCGAGCGGGGGTCCCCGGATTCTGCGGTCCGAGGCCGAGGCCCTGGAGTCGGATTCGAGTCGAGCAGCGAAGGCCTCTCAAATCCTACTCACGTTGTCAATGATGTCATATTCAAATAGGACGAAACACCCATTTTAACTAACAGGTTCCAGTGGAGCAGGGGATGAGTACAGGACTAAAGCACCAGAGGTAGTAAGTTCGAATCCCACTCACAATGTCAATGATAATGTCACAATCTAATATGGTCAAATACCCATGGAGCAGAGCATCAGAACAGAACTAAAGCACCCGAGGTAGTGAGACAATCAGTTTTTCACTACTTTTGACGGCCGTTAAGGTCAGTTTTTCACTACTTTTGCTGGCCGTTAAGGTCTAAATATAGACGTCTATTAGACGTCTAAATTTAGACCCAGGTATAAACTTAGACGTCTATTAGACGTCTATTAGACGTCTAGTCTAAATATAGTCGTCTAATAAATTTCCATTTCTAGACCATTTTTAAACCATTTCTAGACGCGTCGTCTAGGTGACATATAGACGTCTAATAGACGTCTAATAGACCTAAAAATGCTCGGTGGGTGAGATTGAGCAAACAGTTTTGTTTAAAGACAAAATATGAACAAGGCTGTCTGTCTGTCAGACAGACCCATGATGTTTACCAGGATAAGAAATAACACTAGAAAAGTTGTTATTTTGAGAGAGAAATGTCCTGCACACTTTGATATGGTTTATTTTGATGATAACTGTTGTAGCAACAATCTATCTCAATACATACAGTAATAGGATCGTCATGGAGGTTGTGTAAACGTTGTAGTGCACTTATTATTATTATAAGTGACGTTTTTTTATTTTTTATTATAAGTGATGTCCCTCGAGGATGGCGACGGGAAATACGTCATCTGGAGCGAAACTCCTCCCTAACTCCGCCTTACGCTCGAATTCTTATAGAATTCGATTATTTTTTTCGTCATTAGTTATAAATCAGGCTTTACTGTGTAGTGTATTTGTGTATCTCTGTTTCTGTCTGTCTTTCTGAGTCAGAGTTTATATTTCTGTGGTTTGTCCTCTTTTTACTAGTCTGTCTCTGTCTGCGCACCTGTCCTTCTGTAGGTATTTGTTTTTACTCTTTCTTTTTTGGCTCTGTTTGTCTTTGTAGTGAACTTATTATCAGTTGAAGTAGGCCTATTCAGACATGGGAGAATTATATTATGTTATAATCTAAGTATATAAGGAAACAAGTTTTAATTTACATTTAAAATGTAACATGCTATGATTTTGAAATGAATTTAATGGATTAATATTATATTTAATTATAGTTGACTACAACTGGCAAAGAAACATGGTTTCAGGTTAAAATAACATGTCTACTAGCGCCCTCCAGTGGCTACTATCGGTATTGTTACAGTCGTGAAGAAGACGTTTGATTAAAACAAAAGCCTTGAATAAAAACTCCGTAAATAACTCCCGTAAAAAAGGAAGTGTTAATAAAGTATTAATAGTCTAAGCTGAAGTAACTTGATTATACTAAGACAGGTTTTAACTTATTTCAATCACGACCAAGCAACGCAGCATTCATTTTTATAAAGCCAGGTAATTTCCCAGCCAGTGCTATTAGCCTGAAGTCAATAAAATCACTACAACAGTTTAAGAATCGAGGCATTAACTTTACCTGGAGATGCCACATCTAGGTGGTAAAACAGCAACAGTAGAATTTAACTCTCTCATGTTGACGGTGGGTTAGAATAAGCTAAATAAAAGTTGCTCCACTGTTTCTCTCCATGTCTGTCTCCACACTTTCACTTCAAGCCTCCATATCATGACGACGACGTGCCAGCAGCCAATAGAAATTCACCAAATGCTGTTGTCATGCGTTTCCAGGAGAATTCCACCAACACAGGTTGTTAACTTGAAAGTAAAACTAGTAGAATGAGAGTTTGACTGTGACAGCATCGTGTTGTTATTGTTTGGTAGAAGCGATATTTGAACTGTTTCCTAAATCAACCCTATCACATCACAACTCCAGACTCATTTAAAATTAGAGCCATGATGATATGTTAATTAGCTCCATGGAGCCCATCACAGGTTATATAGTCCAGTGGTTCTCAAAGTCCGGGGACCCCCAGTGGTCCTTGGGGGGTTTCCAGGGTGTCTCCAGCTAAAGTAGTTAAATGGCCTAATGCATCAAAATCATTTTAACCAGGTCTATATTTTATACGTTGGCTATTCAAAAATAGAAAATGTACAAGGATTTTACATCTGCTACTTTTGAAACATTTTTTGAAAATTCTTCTGGGGTGTTCCAGGCACAGAACATTTTAAAATCAAATGTATCTAAGTACGATATTTGTGGAGTAGTAAAGTATTGAAAAATAAATACCCAGTTAAAGTAAAAGCATGTCAAAAACGAAAGTAGCCTATACAGCATGTACTTGCAGTTACTTTACACTCGCAATTAATCTTGGACGTAGGCTACTTAGTAGGCCTACTGTGTTCTATGACATTTCAAATATCACACACACACAGACTGTCTGTCTGCCTACACAGTAGCCAGTTGCCCAGGGTGATATTGTTGTTTCAAATGTTTCAAAAATAATGTAATTAATAAAATAACCAAAGAAATTCCCTAAATTACAAAACAAAATGTTTAAGAAGAAGTGAAAATATCAGATCTGCAAGCACGCAACAAAGCACGAAGCGACACGTGAGCTTGTAGAGCTGATATTTTCACTAGTTTGGGTCTGGGGCAAAACATGTGATTTCTCCTTTGGGTCTTTTGTCATTTGGGTTCAATCCCTCTGGTCTAGTGGGCAGTGAGGAGCAGGAGGTGATATGATGACTGATATGACAGGGTGGAACAATGGTGGACATTTAGAAACATACGGACTGGAGCATGGAGAGGATTCACAGGATCTATTCTATAGCATCTGTTTTGAATGGAGTGTATCTCATGCATATTATTGAATCCTGTCAGAATTATTATTGATTGTGCATAAAGGAACATATCTATCCATCCATCCATCTTTATCTCACAATGCATAGCATCGTTGTAAGCTTGTAGATCTGCTATTTTGATCGGCTTTTTTGAAACATTGCTGTAAAACTCTCTCTCGTCCAGGTTAAACTGTTGCCATCCTTCTTTGTCCTTTGTTCAGGGTTGACTGCAGGTGCGGTGGTCTCAAAAACATAAAGGAGAACTGGTCGGGACCCACAGGGGGTCCCCACATGATTTTGAGGGGGTCCCCAGATGACAGTTTAGTGAGAATTTAAAGACTTCCAAGACCGTTTTAATACTTAAGAAAACATAAATACTGCATCAAAAGTAATCAACAAACTACTATAAAAACTGGTCAAACACTGGCTAAATATCTGATCTCCTATATTTCCATAATGTTTATCTGTGGAACCGAGACAAACAATGCCTCAACTCCTACATTCCAAGTGCTTGTCAGGGTGGGGGATCTCCTGTTCAAATTATTATTGGGGGATTATTTTGGGGGGTCCTGACTTGAAAAGTGTCAGGACATTCAAATTTCCAAAGTTTATGGCCATATACTGAGTACTCTATATATCCAGTAACCAGTTAATAACTTTTATTTATGTCTTTAATAGAAAGAAGCAGACTTCTGACTTATTTGGGATTTTTATTAGAAATGAAATAGGCATCAGACCTTTAAATGCATGTAACAAGCATTCATCATTTATTATACCTAGTCCAATTTAGATTGATCCAAATCTTTAACAGATTTTATGTATTCTAATTAATGTAATAATTTAATATTAATAGTAGAAACATGTACATATTATATTTGTACTTGGGCTTTCTTTTTACAATACAACCAACCCAAGTTAAACACACATTTGATAGCAGGAACATAGCATTACAGTATTTACATCACAGGAAAATAAAATAATGATTGTGTGTGTGTGTGAGTGTGCAGGTTTGTATGTACAGTATGCATACATGTCTTCATGTTGATGTCATATGTGTTACTGTGTGTGTGTGTGTGCGTGCGTGCGTGCGTGCGTGCGTGCGTGTGTGCGTGCGTGTGTGTGTGTGTGTGTGTGTGTGTGTGTGTGTGTGTGTGTGTGTGTGTGTGTGTGTGTGTGTGTGTGTGAGTGCTGTATTGTGGTGTGTGTGTGTGAGCACGTGCGCGTAATAACAATATCACCAGAAGATCCAAACGTAATGGTAGAAATGAAAACAGTTGTAAATGTATAAATGTCCATGTCTACAGTGTTATTTACTGTACATATTCAGAAGCAATAAGTGCTGGATGATGTGTTTGTTTTGTTCAGGACATCAATTCACAACTTATGTCAACAGTTCATTCAAGTCATCAATCATTATATGATTCAAATGCTGCTGATAAAATAGTGTGCATCCACGCTGATAGCTTTAGATGTTCTTCAGAATGATTACTGACTGACATAACGTGCAACATATGACATATCATAAAGACAAATAATCAATTATCACATCTATCCTTTGCTTTAAGAATATAAAGAGCATTGTGTAAGTAAAGGTGTAAGGTGGACATTTATAAATATTCATAAGAAAGTATTATGCTGCATTCACACTGAGAGAAGCCAAGCTAATGGTTTGCTTGGTAATTCAATGTATTCTCAATGCAAACCAGCTTTAAAAATGTCCAAGCTTTTTTTCCAGCTTGGAAATTTTAAAAGCTGGTTTGCATAGAGAATACATTGAATTACCAAGCAAACCATTAGCTTGGATTTTCTGTATGTGAATGAGGCATTATACACATGCCATGAAAGTTATAAAAAAAAAGATTTAGAGGATGATATTTAGGGAGTAATCCATCACAGATTATTACCTACCAAACGTTTGTATTACTAGTCCAACTCAATAAACCAGGTGATTTTGCCATCCTGGACATGATGCTACCATCTGATGACTGACTTTGTTTGGATGGGTTAGATCACTGGTTCCCAAACACTGGGTCGGGACCTATTTGTGGGTTACAGACAGATTTTTTTATGGGTCCCTTTTTCGCTAGTGTGGGTCCTGGGCAAACATCTAATTTCTCTTTCGGATCTCAAGCTAAAATGTTTGGGAACCACTGGGTTAGATGACATGAAATGGACAGTTTATTCTAATTCACTTCTCGAATCGAATCACATCGCTGATGTCTAAAGGTTTTTAATTCTCTTTTAAACAGTGCTTTTCTAAAAAAAAAAAAAAAGGAAAAAAAAAAAGAAAAAAAACATCTGGCCCATCATTTGAAAGTCTGCCTAGTCTGATTAGGTTTTTATAACTGTTATGGATTACTGACTGACCCTTGTTTGCACTGATTTATGAAGGGTTAATAACGCACTTCCCACAGCATTTGAAGAGAGAAAGGGTGAGAATGTCTCCACTCTGGCCATGTGCAAACCTAAAATAACACACATTAAAACATAAGAGAACACAAAACAAGATACTAACTCATCATTCAATAAGTCATTTTACAAAATGATATACATTAGTTTGGGAAGGTAAATAATGACATAATGTCATCTCATTAAATTATATGTATATATTTATATTCTGGAAAAGACACCGTTTGCTTTGTTTCCTGACTATCGCTTACATCTCCCTCTGGTCAAAGCCACATTACTTTTAACTATAGAGGTCACCTGGGAACCCAATTTCAATCAGTGGTCAGATTAAACTGTTTCACTCAATAAAATGACAACACATGGGAGCTGGGTGATCATTATGACTAAACAATGTTATGTTTAACTTAAAAAAAAGTAAGTGTTGCCAAAGGTGTACATAGTTTATTTGATAGCAAACCTACTCCACTGTATATAACATATACCATTTCTAAGCTTTTGTGCTGGGGTCCCATAGGACAGTTGGCTTACATAGTAAATGTCTATAATTAGGGTCAGATCTGGACATGGGTCACCAAATGCATGAAATTAACTAAGTAGAACAGAAAGAAACAGCCTGGGCCTCCAAGACCAGAGAGAATCACTAATATCAACATGACTTACTGTGTGCAACAAGGTGTCTCTGGACATTATGCATCTGGATTCAGCATCTCCACCTCAGGAGCTGCAGCCTAATGTTAAAATAAATCATAGTTAGTTATGATACGTCATCACCTACCACTGACCACCTCCTGTTATACACAGGAAACCTCTGAATAACTCCTGACTCCTTTGTGCAATTGTTTCAGTCAATGATGTTGAATGTACTGTTGATCAGTGAATTATGAGACCAGAGGTAAAAATAAAGTATACTACTTACGACAGAGGTCATCAACAGGGGGTCCACAACCCCTTGGGGGTCCGCAGAGGTACTGCAGGGGGTCCCCGAAATTGTTGCTTGATTAAACAATAAAAAAGAGAAAATAAATAATAATAATAAAATGTATATATATCTTTTTTTTTCTTCTTCAAAAATGTCTGTCTTTCAATATTTTATTTTTAACCCTTTATTTTAAAAATAAATAACGATTCTGTCCATTTTTAATAGCTTTTTTTTTCTTTTTGCATAACATGATTACTGTAACATTGGTTCTCAGTTAATAAATGTGTTTAGAAATGGCAGTGGTACTCTAGTGCAGGGGTTTTCAAAGTGGGTGACGGGGCACAGTGATGCCAGTCCATATATAATATCACTACATCACTATCACTTCACTATGCTTAGTAAAACAGACCTGATTTGCACTGTTATTTTTCCATCTACGACAACTCTCTTCACCAAAAATATCAGATCTACAAGCTCACAATGCGTCACAACGTGACGCGTTGTGAGCTTGTAGATCGGCTATTTTTGGTGAACCTTCCCCCTAGAATAGGCATGCTGGGGTTCAAGTTGTTAAACGTCAAGTATTATCAGTCAGTTCTGATGGAAACGTATATTACTCCAATATGAAGTAAGATTCTAAAAATGAACAGTGTAAGGGTGCCGTGGATGAAAAAGTTATTTACAGGGGTTAGGGGAGTCAAAAAGGTTTGAAAACCCCTGCTCTAGTGTACCTTGTACTGTATGTTGTATGTTTAAAATAAAAGCATGAATATGTTTATACATAAGAAACACAATTTTATACATAAATATGCTGTAACCTTCCCCACCCCCCACCCCACGTAGTGGCAGGTGCAGGTGGTCCCTGCTCCATCTCCCCATCAGTTTGGGGGTCCCTGGTCTGTACACGTTGAAGACCCCTTACTTACCAGATGGAGGGCGTGGAGCTGGAAGAAATGTGTAAAGAGATGTGACTGTAGTTAGCACCATATTAATGCAATGATATGGCATGAGAACCAATATGTACGTCATTCTACTGTCTCACCTTTCTTCCTCCTGTACATGAAGACTCCGGTGACAACGGCAGCAACAACAGCAAGAAGCACCACAGCGATGATGATGATGATGATGATGATGGACGTGTTGGATTCTGGTTCAATTGGAACAATAAAATACAAAGAAACAGAGATGAAAAAGCGGAATTATCTTAAAACCCGACATTTATCCATAATCTGACTTCGTCTGTCTGTCTGTATGTCTTTGTCTTACTGTCTGTCCATCTATCCACCTTTCTGTATGTACCATTATGTCTGTCTGTTTAACTACCTATCTATGTGTAGTTATTATGGACCAAATCACTATTTTCAGTACAGGGGACTCACTCTGATCTAGTCTATATTACATCTGTGATTGGGTTTTAGGATTGTGGTCATGTGATCAGGCCAGTGACCTCTTTGACCAGCTGTAGAATGTGTCTTTGTGTTTCACTTTACCCACAATTCAGAGCACATACTGTATGCTCATCTAAATCAGTCTCAGGTTAATAACCATTTAAATTATTTTTGATCTAACTCTATGGTAGTACATCCATACCTCCTTTAGTCTTACCCCAGTTGGTCTTGATCTTCTCTCTGTCCAGAGTGTACTTTAAGTCCTCTTTGATCCCAGCCAGCTGAAACACACACTCGTACCGCTTGAAGTCTTCATGTTGGACTGAGGTCAGGTCCAGGTCAACGCTCATCTGGAAGGTTCCATCCTCAGGGTTGGGGAGGGTCTCTCCATGGTCCACGTTGTCCTGGAGCTCCTCTCCATC